>NC_138071.1:24313281-24353840 GCF_964194185.1 Rhinolophus hipposideros | reverse complement strand
GCATCTTTGTTTGTGACTGACAGACCAGGGATACGTTACCACGAGTTTAATAAAAAATGGTGGGAGTGCAGCCCGGTGGAGTGCAGATTTCCTAACTCATACACTGTTAAAGTGAAAAATGACACAAGTTCAAACCTGAGTCCTAAAGAGAGTTTCTTTGAATCCTGTTTTCCACCTTTCGTGTTTCTCTTGATGTATCAGGAGGAGAATTGAATGAAACAAGAGCTAAGCTATGTCGCTTAGTTGAGTAGTCAGGCATGGCATGGATGGCTACGAGCTCCATTGTCTTTCCTGCAGTGTGTCATATTTAGTTAAGTGTTCAATGAAGCAGACCTCTTATTGATGTCACCAGGTTGCTCGTAGAGACATATGGAAATGAAGTTAATCCATCTGCAGTCTCTAGCGTAACTTCTAGAACCCCGGTAATATACAGAATCCTTTTACCGCATGGTGTTCATATGTGAAGACAGATCAATATCAAGTTTCTTCTTTCCAAAAGTTTAACCATCCTCAGGGCTCCAACAATCAATAATTGCCTTTTTATGTTCCTAAATGCAGACCTTTTTAAAGTCTCTTAGCACTGGTTACCAGAGTATTTTCTCATTGTGAAGGTTCATTAAACTGTAACAGATCTCCATATACATTTTCACTTTTAAAAGATGTATTACGTGCAGTAAAAAAGTTGATATCCTTTCTAAAGTCCCATAGTCTAGAGCAGTGGTTCCCCATAGCAGAAATACCACCTAAGGAGAATTTTGGAAAATGAAAGTGGGTTTTGGTGGGCACGATATTATAAAGGGTTTCTGCATTTACCAAAGGAGGGATGCCAGGCTCTGTGCATTGTGCACCGCAAGTGGGACATGAGTTTATAATTACTGAGTCTACAGCTCACATTAGTGTTATAATAAATTCAAATAATCTTCTGTGCCTTTTTAAAATACACTGAATTTTCCAGAAATGCAACTATGGCATACATGAAGAGAACATTTGTTTTTTGTTTTTCTGTTTTTTTCTCCAGAACTTTACTTAACACGATCTGTCCTACCAGAAACGTATGTCCCTCACGGAAACACCACTTGTGGGGCTAACAGAGTCCCACGAAGGAGGGTCCCTGTGTCCCCTGTGTGTGCACTTCACACAGTCATGGTGAGCGGGGAGAGGCTCTGCCAACTTCGTAACATTTTTTTTCAATCTCATGGTACTTGAGTATTAATATCCAGAAATGCATATAATTTACTATGCATTATGTTCCTCAGCGTTTCCATTTATATTAGACTTAAGGCAATGCGTTGATGGTTTTGGAAACTGTGTTTTAGAAGGTTGTAGGATCTATGACCTTTGTTTCAGAAAGTGGGATACAATATTCGGTTAAAATCGTGTTGCGTGAGCTGGGGCTGGCTGCTTTGTCTTCACCAAGATACTGAGTTGGCATCTAGTTTTATGTCGTGTTCCCGTAGTCGTGCGCCTCCAAAACGTTAGAACCCACAGGCAGAGTCTCTTACCATTTTAATCTCAAAAGTATTTCCCTAGTGAAAGTGATTGGAAAGGAAGCAAACATCATCTATGCAGTAGCTGCAAAGTGACTATTTTTATTCAGATGTGTAACCACTTCAACTGCTTTTGAAAAATAGAATGAAGGCCATCATTGCAGTGGTGTGACTCTCAAAATACTCTTATTGGTGAGCATATATTTTCCTACTTTCAACCTTAGACCTGAAATTCAGCATAATTAGTGGCATGAGCAGGCGGCTCAGGAGCTGATTTGCGACCTATCTAAAACCCATGAAGTCAATAAGGTCTTTGATTCATTATTTAGCAGACACTTATACCACTTCCTAAGTGCCAGGGAACCACTCTAAAACTTTATAAGTATTAGCTTGTTTTATCTTTACAATAACTACTTTATTATTCCCATTACACAGAAGAAGAAACTGAGGAGCTCACAGGTTAATTTGCTTGAGGTCAGTGATAGCTCGTAAGTGCCTGAAGCAGTCTGTCCCAAAAGGCCATGGACTTGACTAAAGCTACACGTCCTTCTAAAGTTGCCATATATTAAATGGGAAAGAATTTGCACTAAAAAGACAGAATTAGGCTATATTGCCTTTTAAGCAAACTTAAGTTTCCACTTATGTTAAATAAAATTGATCACCCTATGTCTGGTATAGATGAACAATGGAATATCATATTCAAATAAAGATCAATTTAATCATTTATAATAAATGGGAAATCATCCACAAATTGCAATGGAGAGGGATTGCAATCCCCATAAACCTCATCAAGTGGGACTCTCGCTTTCCATTGGTTTTGTCCAATGGGAAGCACTGGCAGTGGCAGATTAGCTGGTGGGAGAAGAGAGAAGCTGGGGTATTTATTCTTTTACTTACTGGCCTCAGGTCTGAGGGTGACTGAGTTCTGTGATTTAATCTCCTCCCCCTTTTCTTCATGCTTGGGTCTCACTAGTTCCTGACTGACCCCTTTTGTCTTAGAGGTGGGAATGGCTTCCCCATGTTACTAGTCTCCAAACACTTCACCATGCGTTGGTTCTCTTACTCCCAGCTCACACCTCTGTAAATAGCGTGTGCATTAATCTCGCTTCATTTATATCCTCTGGGTGAGTCATCTGTTTTCTGCCTGAACTTGATAAAATACTCAAAGGTATCAACTTGTAGTAATAATGCTTTCAGCATTTGATATGTACCGTCACTTGTTTTTTTTTTTTTTTTTTTTACAATTTAAGTAAACCACTAGTGATGTATAAGAATTCAAATATCTCTATAATTGTCTACCCCTGGATGTTATTTTTAATGGTTGTGAACATGATAGGCAAAATAGAACATAAAACACAACATCTATTGATTACTAAGGAGGCTAAATGGAGAGGGAAAGAGAGAGAGAGAGAGAGAGAGAGAGAGAGAGAGAGTCTACATATTAAATAACTAGATAGTAAAGTATTGAAAACACACTAGCTATGGACTAGTGTTCAAATTTCAGCTCAAGCACAAACCGACTATGTGAATTGAGGCAAGATTCCCTCTTCTTTTTCACTCATAAACTGACTATTTTTAAAAATCATATGTGAGATGGAGATAATAATAGTGTTTAAAATAAAATGATTGGATTAGACCTCGCTGGTCCCTTCCAACTTTACGCCTGTGATCATACATACCCCTCGGTAACAACAGCACAGAAAGAAACCGTGCATAGTTTGGTAACGCATGACTGATAAAGCAAACAGCACTTCATGCTCTGAGTTACTGAGGCGTCTGTATGGGAACTTTTTTTTTTCTTCATTTCCTTATTTTCCCAAAGAGTGATAAACATTATGATGTATATTATTTCTTTAGTAATACGCTTCATCAGAGAGTTATTCTTACAATGCCAAATGAAGGAGACTGAACATTTATTCTGTTCAAAGTCAAATTCTGTTAGGCAGAAGCAGCCATGCCAATAAGAGAAATGGAATCCCACACCCCTATCCATTCACATTTACTGATTATTTTTTTTTTGCTTTTTCTGAACTCCTGTGTTCACAAATTCCTTTTGTTATTCTTAAGTTTTCCAAAGAGGGCTAGAAATGCTATCTGAAATTGACTACCTCACTTAATATAATACTAGAGGTCACATTATTTCTTGTAGCAGAGGGAACTGCAGAAGAGTTTGAAAAGGCTAGGGGTCTTGCAGCACACAGAGAAAATGGACTATTTCTAGGAAGACGAGATGCAGGCACCTCAGAAGGAGCTCATTTGTACTGGAGGTAATGGTGTGAGAGAAATGTAATGCTAGAGCCTCAAGAGGTTCAATGAAGTGGAAAAGGTAGATATAAAGCTTACGATATTTTCTGCAAATGTGTAAAATTTGCAACATAAGGACTAAGGTGGGGAAGGATATGCAGTGTGTGATATATACCTTCTGGGTGTATAGGTTCTCGACCCACCTTCCACAGGTCTTGCGCTTTGAGTTGTTGGGGTGACGGATTTGCCCTGCTTCCTCTGCCTGTCCTCCATGAGCGGAGCCTGGGTTTGTGAAACACCTGTGTGGGTTTCGGAGGGCAACTGAAAGCTGTTGAACAAAATGGAACTAACAGGTGTGTGCGCAAATTAAACTTGTAAAAGGAGTGCTCTGTGGAAACATCGAGCACCCAGCGCTGAGGAAGAAAAAAGTCTTTTGCGAGATGATTGGGAGAGACGAAGAGATACTTGAGTTGATAGCGAGTTCACTAATGATATTTCTGTACATTTTCGTGCAAGAAAAATAATGTACGGACATATCCTAACATGTTTCAAATGGACATGGAGATGTTTAAAAACACATGTTTAGTAAATTTGATTTTTTATTATATTTCTTGAGGTGACATTGGTTAGTAAAATTATATAGGATTCAAGTGTACAATTCTGTAATGCAGCATCTGTATATTGCATTGTGTGTTCCCACCCAAAGTCAAAACTCCTTGTCACCATATATTTGACCCCCTGTACCCTTTTCTACCTCCCCCCACCCCCTTTCCTTCTGGTAACCTGTGTCTGTATCTATGAGGTTTCCTAAACTCAATTTTTAAATGTTTTTTTTTCTAATACTTCACAGAGAATCTGTCATTAAAACAAACTATTATTGAAGCAACAACAGCAAAAGCTAGTCCTGCCCCCTACCCACGCAAAAATAAAGTGTAAGAACTCTTGCACAGAAGCTTCTGGTGAGTAGAAGAGGAAGGCCCACGGCAGGTCCTGTGCTGGGTGGCAGCCAGCTTGCTTGGCCAGAACTGGCCGGAGATCCGTGACCCTTTGGCTCTCGTGGGAGAGTGTAAAGTTCCGTCAGCTCATCCATTCAGATAATTAGCAAAAGATACTGTTTTCCTGCTCCATCTGCTTGCATTCTTGCTAATAATTGGAACACAGAAAAATGTTCCCGAGTCCTTCAGCTCTGTCAGTACAACTGAGCACATCTCTGGGGAAAGGCCAGGGGCTGACAACACTCAGGCTCCCAGGTCCTCTTGTGTGGGAAGCGACCATGAAACTCGGAGATGACTGCCACCACCCAGCGGCACATCAGAGCTCACGGATCATGCAGTTTAATGAGTCCAGGATGGCACAGACCACTCCTCTCGGAAATCCATTGCTTCCCACCCGTAACCACAGACAGCTGTCTTGCAAATGCAGGGATGAATAGCCATGAAGCTCACAACTAGAGAAAATATAAAACCATTTACTCCATCAGAGATCAACTTGAAGACATTGCTTTAGAATGGTGGATTGGAAGCATACATGCTCTATTTTTAAAAATCCTACAGCAGCCCTCTCATGGAGATGAGATGGATTTCTCCAGATAAGGCTGCTGGCGCCCTCCTTCCCTCTGCATGGTGACCCGTCCAGTGCATGTGCAATGTCATACTCAAGTTCAGTTGGCGGGCTGACTGCAAGTGCTTCAAACCAGTGAAGAATATATCAGAAGCAAAGAAAGCGCACTTTTGCATTTTGAAATGAGTGTTAAATTATCTCTTCAATTCTACATCCCTTCTCACTTTTTTTCCCCCCCACCTATCCCTGTGAGCTGAATCTCAATAGGAGAACATGATTACGGTCCACCGAAGCATTCATTCATGCAGTGTGTTTTATTGAGTATGTACCATGTACCAGTGTCCCTGCTGCGGACTTGAGATGGATTGAGTCCATTTCTGTAAGGCAACCGTTATATAATTGCAGGGTCAAGTGCTCTAATGTATTACCATTACAGCTACATTCACAAATAACTTAGTAATAATTAACATTTGCTGCTAGTTTCTATGACATTTTGAAGATTTTATTATTAATAAATAATACGGGAAGTTGTTATTTAAAAAGCTGAGTTCATTCTACTGAAGATACATGATTCGCCCTCCTCCCCAAAGGGCTAATAAGTGGTAGAACTGGGACTAGAACTTAAGGTTTTAGACATATTGTCAAATATTTTTTCCTACTTTATGTTTTCTGTGACTAAGAATGGTATTACTATATACTTCAAACAAATCTATTTCAGTTTTTAAGAAAGATTATTCTCTTAAACAATGTTTTCAGGTTGCAATTAAGATGAAATGGGATTTCAAATAGAAAGATCTTTATGTTGCAAAGCAAAGTCGCTCTGTGTCTATAATAGACAGAAATCAGACATGATAAGTGCATTTCAATGGTCAGTTTATAGAATGTATTTACTTAATATTTAATAAATTGAACCTACTGATAGGAAAAACATCATTTGCAGATTCGTATTTTATTTGAGTTTCAACTCTATAAATTAAAATGGTACAGAATAAGTAAATTTTCTTTATAGGATAAAATTAATCAGACAGATAAATTTAGCTGTTATATATTTTACAAAATGCAATCTGTTTGTTGATCAAGTTGTCTGAACCTCCCTTTTTTATAAAACTCCTGACAATAATGTTGCTGCATAATTGAGATAATCTGTATGTCATTTTAAAATAAATTACATCTTCCTGTTGGTTGAATACTAAATTGATGTCACTAATCCTGGGTTTTTGCCCATTAGGCAACAAAGTTGGATTTGATTTTAAAATTTGATGTTTTTACAAAGACTACTGTTTCCAACATTTCATTTTGTAGATGTGTATAATGAGGCTTAAAAAGTTTAAGAAACTAGCCAATAACACAAATGTAGGCCAGAGCCAAGGGCTGGTAGACCCATATTAGGGTTTCATCTACTGATATCCTGGTAATTGTTTGACAACCAGCTCCCTGGAGAAAAAATTCCTTGACCTGTAGCCTATGCTGATGTCTGTGGTAAATATAACTCCCACCAGGGCTGATTTCAAGATACCAACAAGCTGTCATTGAATGAGGCATTGCAAAGGGATATGCAGTACGGTGTTTCCCCGAAAATCAGCTCTAATGCATCTTTTGGAGCAAAAATTAATATAAGACCCGGTCTTATTTTACTATAACATAGGACTAGGTCTATAATATAATATAATGTAATATAATATAATATAATATAATATAATATAATATAATATAATACCAGATATTATATTAATTTTTGCTCCAAAAGATGCATTAGAGGTGATTGTCTGGCTAAGTCTTATTTTCGGGAAACCACGGTAGTTCACCATTTTAGTTTTTCTGAAATCTCAATAGGTATTCGTATTTTCTGTACATCTGATAGAATCCAGATTAAATGGACATAAATTGAAGAGCGAAGATAACAGTAAAACAGCTTAAAATAATTAGGAATTGATGAGTATTTGTTGACTTTGTTTTCAACACTATTTAACTGCAAGTTTATATAATTTAATATTAATAATGAGTTTAACAACTGGCTCACTGAATTACTGAATATTTAACAATCAGCTCAGTTGGCTTTTACAAGCTGGTACAAACTGGCTCTAGCATACTACTGAATTACCCCAAAAAAGAAAAAAAAGTTTTTTTGGTTGGTTGTTTGAAAATGTTTCCAATGTGTTCTCTCTCTCTCTCTCTCTCTCTCTCTCTCTCTCTCTCTCTCTCTCTCTCTTTTTTTTTTTGGAGTGTTTGTGTGTGTGTGTGCGTGTGTGTGAGTAATATGACAAAAAATGGTTCAATATCTATTATCAAATCTGGTACAAGTAATGTCATAAACTTCAAGATTGTTAGTGTTTAAATTTTACAGCATTGCATAAAATAATTCATCCTTTTCTTAACATTTTTTAACCCATGCACCTTGTAAAAAAATGAATATATTCATTCCACGCTCCTCCCTCCTGACTCTGGAGATTTCCTACCCTATTTAGTCCAGATAACTGTTTCATATATTTGGTCCTAGATATTTTTATGCGAAAAACTTTGCCAATTAAATATAATACTTATACCACAAAATTATTTCCATACTAACCTGCACAAGATAACTTAATTATGTTTAAAAGTAATTCTGTAACTCTACTGCCATTGTATTAGCTACATAATAATGCCATTTCATTTTATGAACTACATTCCTTTTCCAGATTCTATTTTGTTGTGACTATTATGTGCTGAGTGAAACCATTTATTATATGGATTGATGTGTGATTTATGTGGTTAAAAATTCATATGTGGTGATGTAAGGAGAACTGACTCTGGGTGGTGAACACATAATGTGAGATATAGATGATGTATTACAGAATTGTACACCTGAAACCTATGTACTTCTGTTGACCATTGTCAACCCAATAAATTTTAATTAACAACCAAAAACATCATACTAGGTAAGCTGATAATGGTGTTAGGAATTGGTTGCAAGTATCTAGTACTAAAGCATAAGAGAAATTTAGAGTGATGAAAAAAGACCCTTAGAAGGATGAATTAGAGCAAAAACAGAAGCCACCCATTAATAAAGGGCTGCAAACACGGGCACACAGAGAGGCTTTTTACACAAGAATGTAGAGGTATTATTAACATACACGTCGACACTTCTGTGTCACTCACTCTGCAGAGTACGGGACAGTTGAAGGGTTACTAAAGAACTATGTGTAAGTACATATCATGGGCATAGCTGGTGTTACAAGGGCAAATAGAGAAGGTTTAGTCAGAAATGGAGTTATTGAGTAAATCGATATATGAAGTATGTATTCTTGAAAGTCTGGAAGCAGACAAAATAAACCTTTAGAATGCTTTACATTCCTCCAACTCTAATTTCATTATATTGATGTTGGGACGGTGATTCCTATATGAAAGGACCATCCTGATGTGTCAGATGGTAAAACGAAACTCCATGGGTATAAGCAGCATTACCAAAAAAGCAGGTTACAGCAGTGCTGGGATCTGATCAGTGTCAGAAAGGTCTGGAAATCCTAACAGCTGCCTTTGGTCTGACATTATGCTGAAATTCCCAGGCTGAGAGATTTATTTCTTTGGGCCTTGCAAAAGTGCCCTGATAAAGAGTAACCTAGTGGGAGGGGAAGTGGAAAAGGAAACTGTGTTAGTTATTGTCCACTAATAGCAGAGTGGAACGTTCTCTCCAAATCCAGAGAGTTGGTTGAAAGAGTGCAACAACCTCCCCTCCTCTCCCCCCTCCTCAAGTGGGATGCTGGAACGAAACCTGAGGAATGGTCCAGTAGGAAAGTGCATTTTAAGGGGCCCGAGCAACGGGTAGAGGTCATAAAGGGAAGGAAAAAGTACTAGCAGTCCAAACTTTTACAAAGGCGGGTCCTCTTTAAAATTGAGTTTGATGAGTTTGATCTCTCCAAAGAGATTGTATATTCACTTGTCTAAGGGAGATTTTATATCCAGTTGTCCACATTTGAAACTATTCAGATTATAAAATAACATGTTGGAAACTTCTTGCCCACAGTATCAAACAACACATGCAATGCACAATGTCGCTTTACATTATGAAATTTAGGATGGGTGGTTTACAGTCTAAGACACACACTGAAGAGAAACATTACAATGAATCCCCACTAGGTGGCGAGTGTGCTATGTAGTGTCCAGATCACCTGCTAAGGTGGAGCTGTCTCCTCTTCTCCACCCAGGGATCATATCAGATTATCTTCTGGGCAAACAGGTGCCTGAAGTAGATTTTAGGAGCCAGATAAGAGTTTTCAGTTATTAGAGAGTAACTCACTTTGTGAATCAGGTGTCTTCCCCAAACAGTCAGCAAACATGAAGGGCTAATGCTAGATCACGCGTGTTTTAATACCACTAGTCAGGGCTACATTGCTTTTCATACTAACACCATTGGAATCTGGGGTGCAGAGCGCCTTCCCAGGTTGCAGTTTCTTTCCTGTAATTTTCCTATGTATTGAGCACTATTAATCAAGGAAAGACCTGAGATCCTCTTCCTGTGGCACTTTGTTCCCTCTTTAGTCCTCTTATGTGAAGTACCATTTTAAGCACTACATGCGGAGGGTTAATAATTGCAGGGTTGGAAGATAAGTTGATATGGTCAAGTGCACAGCCAAAGTTACTCTGCAATGAGGCTGCTCCTTAGAAAACCTCTCCTGTATGAACCGTTTTTTTGGTTTTTTTTTTTGGTTTTTTTTGTTTGTTTGTTTTTGTTTTTTGGAGGAGGGATTTCATTTGCATTAATTTAATGAACCAATTAGGCAAAATTTAACAGTGAGCCTTAGACTTTCTAACTTGCATTTTCTTCCAATTTGACTCACTTAACAAGGAATGTTTTCTTCCCATCTAACTATGCACTCTTATCGTTAATCTTATATCCTTTATTTTTCTTTACCCTTTTGATTTATTGTTTAATGATAGAAAAATTACATACATAACATAATCCTTAGCTAGTCTGATGAAATCTTTTTTAAGTGTTGTCAATTACATTAATCTTGAATCAAATTGTTCATGCAACCCTTTCTAAAGTTCATTAAGACTTTATATATTGTGATTTCTAATGACTTTAATCTGTTTGAAAATCATTATAGAAAAGTCAAAGGAGGGGTATTTTAAGGGGGATTAATGCAATATGTCTTTTACTGTAATAATTCATTTAAAAATTCACCGTATTTTCCTATCATTCCTCACATGTATACAAGCAAGTAATATTTCTTAGGAATACCTTGTGACATTAGTACACAGCATTCTTAAAATAAACCATTATAAAGGCATATTTCTCTAAGCTCAGAATATGTCAAACCCCTTTAAAGATATGCTACAATATGACTGAAGTACTGAGAATAAATTTTCTTTGGCACCAAAATTATATAGATACAACTCTCCCTTTTCCCCATGTAATTATGTGTTGTGAAAAAGTGCAGTACAAACATTGGTGAAAAAACTTACTTAATGAATAATAATCAAATTAACCTAAAGCGATCAGTTGTTTCAGATTATTCTGTGGAATTAGGTACTTATTTTTTTTATAAACATACACTAGTTCCTATAAAATCTATATCAGAATATATAAAGATTTTTGAAGGGCTGCTGCTTAATGTAACTTAAAAATGAAGGTGATTTTACTCATCACATTAGTTAATGAGATCATACTCAAAAAATCATTATAGAAAAGGGGTAAAAATCAGAATTAGCACTAAATTTTTTTTTACATGACTGCTGGATAAGAGAGACCTAGTGGGTGTAGCCAACAGTTTTGGAATCATTAAAAATAAAAAAGGAAAACTAAACACCCAATAAATTTTGGATATATGACAGTCAAGAACAGTTTGTAGACCAATGGACATAATGTACCTAAGAAGTCAGCAATAATATGAATTTTTCCCCCAGATACTCGTGTTGTCTCAGTCAGACTAGGCTTGGAAATTTTGAAATTTAGCTTCATTTTTTTAAGACCCTGAGTAAACATTTCAGGACTTATTTATCAAATTACTTACAGAGGTAATTTTGTACTATAGTTAAACTGTGACTTTGGGAAAATCCGGTGCGATACAAGTTAATCTGAGCAAATAAGAAAATATATTAACGTGAAAATGGTGGCCAGGATGGCTAAGCCACATAAAATTGCCATTTTTTTGTAGACAAAAATGGTAAGGTCATATCGTTTATGTATGAATATATCTATCTATCTATATCTATATCTATCTATCTATCTATCTATCTGATTTTAACATCTATATGAATATGGATGAGATCTGGAATTCAACTTGAAAAAAATAAAAATAGGTATGTTTGAGAAGTAGAATCATCAACAATTTATAAAACTCCTTTCAAGATTTATTTATTTTGACTTTACAGATATGTGTGGCATGTGTATCTTTGTGAATTGTAGGTTTTAGCTGAAATCATTGATAACTCTCTGGTGTTGTACAATTATTATTCTAAAGGGTTTCTTCATGTTATTTGATAATTTGCTATTATGAAGCTGAGTCAAAGCCTCCAGTCAGAATAGAGAGTAACTTTGATATATAGTAGATTGTGTGCTTATATTGTTTTAATGAATCTAGGTTATTTTATAGTAGATTGTGTGCTTGTATTGTTTTAATGAATCTAGGTTATTTTATAAAGAACAAATTTAAAATTGCAGGTACACGATTCAGAGATATGTTGCCAATCTTTATTATTCTAATTTTTTTTTAAAGTTCTGCCAAATAAACTACCTTAGGCGCTTAAACCATCTCAGCAGTTTATTATTACAGAGAAGCTACACCTGGTATAAATGATTATTAGTGGTTGGCAGAAATACATTATTAATTTATTGGATCGTACTTTTCAATATTAATTATCCATGGCATGGTTTTCCAGATCCAATCTCATTAATCACAGGCCTTAGGCCAGTCTGGTAATTTGAAGTCTATCTAATAATTAGTGAATATTTGTTCCTTGCTAATATAGTCATGAAACTCAGAACTAGAACACGTTATACCCTAGGAACATTGCTGTACAATGCCATCTATGGGATAACTAACCAACTGAAAAAGTCTTTATTTTTTCCATGGAGCCTATAATATCCTAATAGTTTAGAAGAAATTAGGTAATTAATATAAATCAGAGAGTGATCCCTGGGTGTCTTGCTTCTTTGCTTGTTAATTTTCTTGCTTATTTCTTTTATAGTCTAACAATGCTATTCCGTCAATCCGCAATGAATGAACAATTTAAAATACGAAACACAATGGATAATATTTGAGTCAGGATCTTTGTTACGGGAAAAATTACTCTCCTGATTACAAGGAAACATACAGGGGAAAATCCCCCGACCTGTTCAGGGGACGGTCATGTGTTGTAAGTCACTGACACATTGCCTAGGGATTTTTGAAGATGATATTCGAGGAACTGGTTCATTCGAGGAATGTAGGCTTCAAGGAAAGTCCAGTCACCGTTTTTCATGAATACTTTTCCCATCTAAACCTGAAAAAAATTGTCTCTCAGGAACTGTTTCATATCTTCCCTGTTATACACCTTATCTACCCTATACTCCAAACCCTTGGGCTTCTATCCTGGTTGTGTTGCCGAATCACCTACTTGCAGTTTTAAATCTGTTCTTTATATAATGCAATCTCCTGGTTGCGCTGGTGGATAGGAGTGAGCAGGTTAATCTACTTCTCTGATTTATTTTCAAATTGCCCATGCTATAACGCAAAAAGAGGAGTCTTGTAGAGAAGATTTTAAGTTGGTAATTGGGTATTTTTAGATGAGTGAGCCTGTTTATACCCATCCATCGATGCTTTCAAATCACCTTGAACCTGGGCTACACTTTTTGTGTCTTTGGTTAGCTTTGACAACACATTAATTTCTGAAACTATCAAAACTTATTTTATTATTGATCCATATCACTCCTTTTGCTTGTGGTTTTATTTCTATATATCTGAATTCCATTTCTTTTCTTTATAGAAATGGTCATTGGTCTTCGCTTTTGTGTAGATTTATACCTAACAGGGATTACAAAATCCAAGGCACTGATTTCCTGGACTGCTTTTTACTGTGTTGATTTCCTAACCCCTGTGAATTTCTCCTTAAAATTGTATGTTCACGTAATGGTTTTGACATTGAGCTCTCGCTCTTTGATTTCTAAATCTTAATTTTCCCTACCAATGATATTTCAAATGTACTAAGTCGGTTTGTCAAGTATCTTTGATCACACTTGTTCACAATTTCAATTATTTTTCCTTCCTTCCTTCCTTCCTTCCTTCCTTCCTTCCTTCCTTCCTTCCTTCCTTCCTTCCTTCCTTCCCTCCTTCTTTATTTTTCTTTTATGCATTGGAATCAATTTTGGAGTTGAAACCTTTTTTAAATCCTGGATCTTTATAGCTTTGAAAAGGTTACTTAACCTTTGCAAGCTTCAGTTTCTTCATTTGTAAAATGTGGTATACAGGCTTGTTGTACTAAGTAAAGGCAGGAAGATACTCAATTCTAGTCGTACACTAACTCAGGAAAGTTTTATTTATTGTCTTCTCCTTCCTTATAGAGGCCGCTGGCATCACTGACATTTGACAAATACACCCATTGAAAGATAGAATACTGGTTGTTATTTATGTGCTTTCTCACCACAACACAGGCTTAGCAAAGATTCTAGTTTTAGTTTAACTACTATCCTTGAATAATGAATGTAGTGCTTCCTGTTAGGGATGATCCTTTCCATTCGTCAATATGTGACAACAACACATACCCGGCTAATTTCTCTTTCGGTTTTGCTCTCCTCCACTCATTTATCCACATGGGTAGCGTGATTACCTATTTCTATCTCTATCTCTATCTATACATACATCTATAATATAATTATCCATTTATAGTTATGTAAATACTCTATGGCTTAAGGTTTTATTATGCTTACACAGTATTTATATCCATATATATTAACAACATAAGGAAAGAAATAATTGGGGGGGAAAAACCTCTTAGGGACAATGGATACCGCTGAATCTCTAACTCTTTCTTAAAACTCAGTAAGGAAAAGGTGAACAATGCAATAACTGAATGGACAGAGAACAAGAATAAGCAATTCACAGTTAAAGATATATAACAGCACTGAAGCCGTTATATAATGCTGATTTATTCACAGTTAAATAAAATTTAAATTAAAAAAGGAAACTTTGATTTTGCCTGGGAATTTTACAAACATTTTACACTGTTACCATGCGGTTTTGTTCTCGTAGAAAGATTAGTTCTTTAGTCTCCCAAGAGAACTTGTCCTGACGTTTCTACACGTTACACCTTCAAGGGCTTAACCTCATGTATTAGGAGACTCTGCCTTATATGAAGATCTTATTTCTGAAAAAAAAAAGTTATTTTCTTGGAAACAACAAAAGTGTCCTTTGAGAGATGATTGGATAAAGAAGATGGAATGCTACTCTACCATAAGGAAAGATGAAACAGTGCCATTTGCGACAACATGAATGGATCTCGAGACTATTATGCTAAGCAAAATAAGTCAGATAGAAAAAGTCCAGAACCATATGACTTCACTTACATGAAGAATGTAAAACTGAAAGCAACAAAGGAACAAGACAAACAAAGAAAGAAACAAAAACTCATAGATACAGACAATAGCTTAGCGGTTACCCGGTAAGTGGGGAGGGGAAATAATAGAAGAGGATAAAGGGGGGGTCAAATATATGGTGAGGGAAGGAGAACTGACTCTGGGTGGTGAACACACAATGTGATATATAGATGATGCATTACAGAATTGTACACTTGAAACTCTATGTAATTTTTACTAACCATTGTCACCCAATAAATTTTAATTAAAAAAAATATCATCTTCTGTGCCAGAATTACGGATTCATAGCGAGGGAGTTATATTTCTGGAAGTCACTGGAAGGCTTTGTATATGCACATTCAGCAATTAATTTTAGAATAACTCAATTGCCCATCAAGTGAGTTAGTCCAATTTAGAAGGCTTATAGATTTAGAGACCCTATTTAGTCACACATTACTGCTAAGTAGAAGATACCTGATAAAGTATATGGAGAAAAGGTCAGCCTGATGAATTGCCTTTAAATGCATTGGATATTTAATGGGTGATTCACTTTTAGATAACTGGCTGATAATAGGAGAGCAGGGCTGCTATGATGTCTATCCTGCTACGATGATTTTCCTGCAATTCCCCTCTTGCCCATATTCTCTCTTCTCTCCATGATCCTCTTGATTTTTATGATAGCATGATGGGTTAAATCCTTGAGCAGATTCAGAGAAATCAAGCTATTATCTGACACTGATTTTTACTTATGATTCTGATAATACCAGCAAACATCAAGTACAAATAAAACCATCCTTTCCAGAAAGAGACCAAAACTATCAGACTATATCCAAAAGTGTCCCCTTTCTTCTTTGTTAGGGACATTTTTGCTCACAAAGAGATCCACTTTAATTTGGGGAGAAAACAATCTCTTTGGTATGCACAGTTAATTTCATAATTTACTATGAAATTAACAATGCAGGCAGCCCTGCAACATAAATCAACAATGCCAGGGTAATTTACAATATTGCAATCAAAACTGTCTAGCTATATCCTGATATAAGTGTTTAATAGATAGGGACTTCCTTTTTTTATATAAATACCGTACCATGTGAATAAGGGAGATTGAGTCAAAGTCAATAGCAAGAGCTGGTGGCCCATTCCCCTAAACTTTCCTTTCCACAGGCCCTCTCCTTTCTATCTTTCCACACAGTTAATTTCCTTATGTTAATGTATCAGTTATCCTATGAATTCCCATATGAAATTATACAGCAGCAGAATATCCTTTTTTGGAAATGTTTTCCTATGGGAGTTGGTAAGAACTTCACCACAGTTTTTGAAAATTTATCAAACTGTGAAATCCTTAAAAGGAGGTAAAAATGGAACGAACATGATACTAAATTCTAGTGGAGCCTGAGTGTGACTTCATATGTCACAGTCTACTTGCTTTATAGCAGCAGGAGAGTTATGCCAATTTTCTGAGAAGTGGTTTCCTCATATGATTAAAAAAAACAAAAACAAAACAAAACAAACAAACAAAAAAAAACATGAAACCAAAATGATAGCACACCGTTCTTTCTTGTGTGGGTTATGAGAAGTAACGTAAGTCCTGTGAAAGTGCTAACCGAGTGCTCAGCAAGTGGCAGGTATTTTCTTTGCCTTTGACTCTAATCAGATCTCAGATTTTCCTCTCTGATCAACGATGATCAGTGATTTTCCTCAGTCCTTATTTTCCATTCTAAATTCCCATAATTTTTACTTTCGATACCATTCATTGTTCATGTGGCCTGTTCTAGTTTGTATTGTTCACCGTTATCATCTTTCCAATCAGGGATTATTTCTCACACTCTTATTATAGAGTCAGGCTTCTGAGGAATGTCTACTAGAGATATTTAAGCTCATTATTGCTTTCTACTCACTTTTTCCTCACACTATAAGGGATATTGATATTTTCTTCTTTTGACTAATCCTTCATAGTTACAATTACAAAAGTATTTTAGAAAAAGGTGGAGTAGAAATCAGCATATGATATTTAAAGAAATTAAAACAATAAATCCCTTTGATGTACACCAAGGGCAAGAAGGGATATTTTGTGGGCTGCATTTTAAAAATATTTTCTGAGATACGATCTATTTTTCCTCATATTTAAATATACTTTATGAAGTAATATTGGCCACTGTAAAAAAAAAAAAAAGCCACCTATCCAGTTAACACTTTTTCTGATCACTTTATCATTGATTGACCCTGGAATAATTAATAATTAACAAATATGTGTTGAAAATATGTCATCTCTAAGAATATGTACTATAGACTATAGAAGATATGAGAAACTATGTTGTAAAGATTTTTTTTTTTATCTCAAAGAACAATCCAAAATAGTATGCAGACAAGGAATAGAAAGACTAAAAAGTGAACTAAATGACCAACATGACAAACCACAGAAGATATTCCAACCCATAAAACCAATTTTCTAAAGATCAGTATCATATCACAAAAAGAAACATTGGGAAAACAACAACAACAACAGGGCATTTCATGAAAGTATAAACTCACAAAATTAACCTGAGAAATATTGTATTTTAAAAGGAGGAATCACGGTGAATTGCAATTATCTGGAATGTTTCAAGGAAAATAAAACTCCTGAAAGGTGTATCAGAGAAGGGGGAATTTAGAGCAGGGAAGAGAAAAATACAACTGGATAATAATTCAGGAAAGATGAATTCATGGCATATGACGAGAGCATTTTGGAGAAGAGTTATGTGGGAACATTAAGGTGAGAGAGATTATTTAGACATTAAAATACTAAGCTAAAATATTTGAATTTATCCTCTGTCATATTTGCCAAAGGAATTTTTTCTTTCCTACTGTGATCTGATCAGTTACTAGAAGTTTCATATTCTTGGGGGCACACTAGAAGTGCCTCATGACTTTCAATAGTTTTAAAGGGAAATATTAGATCCCGTTTAATTCAATGGGCAGGTAATGCAGTCATAGAAAATTAGGAGTATTGTAGTCACAATCTTTTTGTCTCTGCCTATTGCTTTGATTTGCATTTTGTATTACTCAATGACAGACTGAGGTAATGAGCAGCTTAAAAGATTTGAACCCATTATATATATACTAAAATGCTACCAACTGACTGATGCTTCATATAACTTGTTTTTCACTGTAACATTTCATAGTACGGAGTGTTACCCCACGTTGTGCGATACTTAGATGACTGATACATTACACAATACTGGGGGATAACATAAAATTTATAAGCCATTCATTTGTCATCTGTTAAGAATTCCAATTTTATTCAAACTTCCTAAGATTAGGTTTCTCCTTTTTGTGAAAAAAACACAAATACCTCATAAAATGTATATTTAAAAAGTTTACTTTAGAGGTTGTAGAGATAGCTTTGATAGGAGATATTACTAAGTTAACCAAAAACATTATGTTAAAATATTAACTGAACGTAAAGCAAATTAAACTAATTTTAGAAATTTTAAACCTAAACGAATTTAAAACAGCTGCACAAGAAAATATGCAGGAAACACAGCATTTACACAGATTTATTTATGGTAAATTTAGTGGGTTCAACAAACACTTAATGGGCTCTTAACACATGTATACACATATAACACTTCACATGTGTGTTGTGGGTGTTTTTAGAATGCCAGTTTTGTAGCAATTCCTGTTTATTTTTGCAAATTTAATAATATTAATTAATATTACTCTTCATAGTTCCTGATAGGAGGAATACACCTGGTTCTGGTATTTATGCAGTTCAAATTCGTTTTTTGTTTTTTAAATTAGGACTTTAATGATAAAACAAGTGTTTTATGATAATAATAACTACCATTTATTATATGCATATCGTGTACTATTTCCATCAAATTAAGGGCTTTGAATAAATGACAACTAGAAAAATGATCATAAAATAGTTTATAAACCAGGCACTGTGCTATACCTTCTACATAAATTAGCTCAGTTGATTGTCTAATTCTCTTAGCTCGGTATTATAAACCCAGTTTTACAGATGTAAAGAAGATTAAGTAACTTGTCAAGTTATACAAAGAGTCAGAAACCAAATCTGCAATCAAATCTTAGTTCCTTTCAGGGCTGTCCTCACTCCTACGCCATAAGGCATCAATGGGTGTGTGTGTGTGTGTGTGTGTGTGTGTGTGTGTGTGTGTGTGTGTGTGTGTGTGTGTGTGTACGCGCAATTTTTACCACAAATGTTTCTAAACCAGGGTAACTCACAGGTAACAGTCTTCCTGCAGGGTCTTCTGTGCTCCTTCACTTCACCGACTATTTCTATCCCAAAGTTGTTGTTCATACCCTTAGTATTTTGCTCTTTCTGGATCATTCTTTTTTCTGCATTCATCCCATTTATGACAGCATCATAGTTTCAAGGGCGTATAACCTTCCTCTTGACTACACGGCATATAAGAGGGATTCACTCTGCCTACTGAAGGCATGGCTCTTGCAGCAGATGTCCCACTATTTTGTTTAACTCTGTGGCTTTTATTTACTTTGTATCAACAAATACCGCTCAAGTCAAAGCTTTGACGTTATTTACGTGGGGAGGTAAGGGTGGGGGAAGGCGACTGTCCCTGAAACACAAAGCGACCACTTCTTTCACACACTGGTAAAGATTACTTATTCATCTGTGATAGGGCCAGTTTTACAAGAAAAATAATTACTGGAGGTCACCTCACTCTCTCCTTTTTCTTTTACAAAACTGTTGTTTTTTTTGTTTGTTTGTTTCAGAATATACCTATTGCCCATTGTACTTAAATGACAGAGTCAAAGAAACTTTACATTCCCAGTCTCTGGCTCTCGGCATTGTTAAGTTTAACATATTTCTGGAAACCGTTGGATTATGTGTGCACAGTGCTGAGTCTGGAACTGTGAAAGATGGAGTTAGAAGGAGGGAGTGGTAAATTGAATACTTCCTTTGCCTTCGCGATCCCTATCATCTAGTTGAGGAAGAAAGACATAAAAGAACCAAAAATAAATGAAAGCAAGAATACAATACACTTAACATCACTAAAGATTTTAGAATTTACAGGAATAGAACATATAACCATATACATATTTCCATATATCTGAATAAATGTATATAGATACACACATATGTACATTGTAATAGATATTATACATATCTTAATATGTATTTCCTTACTATTATGTATTATCTATTTCTATTGTCTTACTAATATAGTACCTGTTTTTCTAAAAAAGCCTAATATATATAATATCTTAATATAATAAATGGATTATCCTAGGATAATGTATGTAATATTCTAATGTGGGAAATAGGCCAGGAGCTAGGTAATTCTCAAAAGAAGTCCAGGTTTTAAGTCCATGTATGAACCAAGAGCTGATACCACCAGTTATGGTGTGGGGTGAATAGGATGTCATGCTTTCCCATTTGTTCAAGTTCATCGTGTACCTCTTAAAATTGCTCTGTAGTTTTTCTCATATACCTGTAAGATATGTCTTGCTAGGTTTATGTCTAAGCATTTTATTTTACTTTACTACCTCTGTACAACTACTAAGGGTATGTCGGGCCCACTAGAATCCTGCCTTTGGTGGTTGGCCTCACTCACTCTAATTCTGCATCATGGGACATCTTTTCAGCTAGCTTTGGTGAAGGTTCCTGTGGATATTTGTTTCTTTATCTCTTTAGTTGTTTAGTGTTTGTTTTGTTTGTTTGTTTGTTTGTTTGTTTAGTGAGGAAATTTGTAGAGGTTCAGAAACTTTGCTGATCTTACCCTGACCACAAATCTGTTCTTTGATTATCATTGCCAATTTCCTTTTTGGGGAAGAATTACTTGTACTTTAAATAAAAGAAGGAAAATCAACATTGGCTTTACAGTAACAATGATTGGCTGAGAATTCAAGGGGAAAAAAAAAATAAAAATAAAAAACTGGCAAGCAAGGACCTTGCTGTTCCAAATCAAATACAGAAACAGGGCTTGGGAATCAGACGGGGATAGCGGCTCCACATGTAGCACAGGGCCTCTTGAACGTGTCTGACATAGTTATCCTGGCTGCAAGAAGCTCTCCCGGGGAAGTGCTGCCGTATCATTTCTGAGCCAGCTGGATGAATGAAAATAGCTCCTTATACATCATTTGAAGGTATACATTAAAAAAAAAAACACAAAAAACCTGATTCGTCACATGCCTACCTGTTGTGTTTAATTTAAATTTAGCTACATACATGTTTTAAAATGTTAAGGAACGTATTACTATAAAAAGGTAGTTTTCCAATGTCACATTTTATGAGTTAAATTTACTCAAAGTTTTCCCTTTACATTTTGATATCAGTATTTTTGTTCCCATGACAGCCAAATTTCGAGTCATCTACCATAGTTTTCAAGAGCACATTATCTTCGATTCTCATCCAAGTTGTTTCAAGTACTGTATTTTTTTCAATCTGTGTATGTTACTGTTTCTGGAAATTTCATCTTAATTGCCTAAACGATAGGCATTAATTTACATAACATCACTTTTTTTTTCAGGAATCTTATTGACACATATTCCCGATTTGCTCAGGGTGATTAATTTTAAACCCATCATGTGGGTTTAGCACCAGTGGTATCCAACATTTGTACACAGAAGCTTAAATAACCAGGAAAAATTACCGAATGTCTATTAAACGCCGTTCCCAACTTTTTGCCTGTATTCTGACTAAGAGCAGGGGAGTTTGTAAGACCCCAGGGAAGAAATGAATGTATATTTCTGTCAGTTCAAAGTAGATGCAGACTGATCCTATTTCTCTGACAGGGATTAGAAATGATTGATATTTGCCAAATCAGTAGCTACACATCAGGTCCCTGAGATTTCTGTTGAGCTGTTGTAAAGAAGACGCCACATTCGGCAGAGCAGCTGTGACTGGGCTGCCCACCTGGTGATGTTCACCATCCTCTAACATATTCCATCTCAGCTTTGCCGGGGCCACACTGGAGAGACGTATGCAGATACAATGGTAAGGCAGCCGATAAACAACAGTTATCTCCATGGACAGCGGGCAGATTCATTTCACGGGGGGACTTTGGGGGTTATCTCAGGGAGGGGCGCTGAGGTGAAATATTTGCCTCCCAACTCTCAAGAAACATTGCCTTGGTGCTCTGTGTGTGGTGAAGGAGTGGTACAAGTACTTTTCTGACAGTTCCATCCCTTCACACAAGCAGAAACGAGGTTCCAATAGCAAGAGAAAGCCCTCTCTCGAAGAAATGGAGGTGATTCCAATCGGTAGGCTGATATACTGAAAGTCTGAGTGAGAAGATAGGAGAGCACTACAACAACAGAATCTCTTTCACACCCTACACTCTATATTAAAGGTCTAACCTCCTTATACTGGCCACCACTTTATAATTTCCAATAGATTCAAGGCACATCCACATTGTTTACTCTCATTTGTGGTGAATGTTGCTTCATCTGATGTAAGATGCATTCAAGAAAACTAGATGCTAAAATGGCTCCTTCCCCCCCAAAAAAAATCCTGCTTAGAGAAGGAAGGTTGATTAGGACTGGGAATACTGAAATGTTTTTGACTAGTGTTATATTTTTCTTCATGCTATTTTATCATAGACGTTGCCGTTTACTGAGAAAAAAATATATAAAGCTTGGTTTTCTTTTTGAATCTTTCAGGGTAGAAGTAATGATGATACTCTATGAAAAGTTACCTAGTCAGACACCAAATTCTCTAAACCACATGAGTCTAAAGAAGTTCTAGGAGATGTGGATATATCATTCAAAGTTTCTGGTGATATGCCTTTGATGACTCTCGAAGTAAGTGGGAAGAGGACTTAAGATCTTCCAATGATGTCGTCTTATTGAAAATAGATTAAAATAGAAGCACATCGGTCCTAAATAGTAACAGTAATAGGCAGTCTTATGTGGTACAGTGGGTAAATAAGTCGCTATTAAAGACTGGGTCATCTTATTGATCCATGCAGTTACACAGAATTGTAAGTGCAAACTGCATTTGTTAGTGACTAAGCATAGGATATGAGACACAGGAAAAATAACATTGGGTGTTGCTATATTGATACTAGAGTGGTATGTTTTAAGTTCAATCAACACGAATACTATAATACTAACTCTACTATATGTAATAAGTCGTGGTTTTTCTTGTATGGCTGACTAAGTTATACACTATACGATGCTGGCAGATAACTTGTTATTATGAGGCATTATATTTCTATTAATGTTGAAGTCACACTGTTAAAAGAAAAAAAAAAAAAGATCTTGAGTGATATTTAGGGCAGGCCATGAGTCAGAATGCAACTGGGAAAGGACATCACTCTACCTGAAATGGGGAGAATTAACTACAGGAAATTGTTACACAAGGGATGACAGGCTGAAAATCCAAACAATAGATACTGAGCGAATCAAATTTTAGCAAATCAGGAGGGAAAAAATAAAGGAAGAAATGGGAACTCCAGGGCCCAGGGGCAGAATAACCTACTGGAGCACCGATGGGCTTGTCTGGCAAGAACTGAGATAAAAGGGAAATGCAGCCCTTCCTGCAGCCTCACCGAAGGCAAACATGTAGGGGAGAAGCAACTGAACTTCCATCTCTTCCTCCTCCCAATCTCCCAATCTCAAACTTTCCACTAGTGCCTCCCATTGGACAAACTAGCTAGGACACGTAGGAAATGCTGCCTGCAGAGTAGAAGAGGAAGAGAGGCCAAAAATAGAACCACAAGCAGAGTATTGACATGACAAAAGTGTGAGTTCCAGCCACAAGAAAGAACTAGATTTTTTTTTTTTTTACATGGTATGGTCCAAGGGTTTTCTGAATAGCGATGAGTAAGAGACAATATGGGTGAAGGGTCGGGTCACCGCACTGAGAATGATGTAGCCAGCTCCAAATCTGAAGAACTTTTTTGGTGGTGCGACTTGAGAACACTGGGTGGAAGAGTGGAGACTGGAATGGACTCCAAGCAAAGCTGTCGTGGTCACAGAAGAGCCCACAAGACACTGCCAATAAGGAGAGACAGGCCCCTTTTTATTTCACTGGGTGGCAAATATCCATGTCCTGGAAACTTCAAGATTCTAAGCCCGGAAATATGTTTTATGTTGTATCCAGTGAATAGAAATAGAAAGCGTTATACATGAGATTTTCTTTTATGGGAATAACAATAATACAATAACAGAGATAGTATAATAGGGGGAAATGATCTGTTCTTTAACACCACAGTCTCTAGCATCAGAAACGAGCATTGGATAATCACAGTCATCAACATTTTATCAACAGTCAAATTGTACGTTGGAATCAGTTATTTAAAAACAAAACCTATGCTGTTGCAGTCTTGCCTTTCAAAGAGTCATGTTAAAAATGTTTTAAAAATTATTAGAAATTTTGACCAATTGAAGGACTGTTGCCCAGACTTTGCTGCCTTTCCCTGTAGCAGGGTAATTGGCCAGCTGATTGTGTTGGGCCAGTCACCATGAGTGGTGGCATGGTATGTCACTTCTAAGCAGAGGACCTATGAGCCCACACATCTTTCTGCCATTGTGCTTTTCCCTTGGCCCTGGGATGGTCATATCACAAACAAAGGATAACCGACCTGTGAAGGCTATTTAATCTGATCGGAAAAAAAAAAAAAAAAAGAAAAAAACACTGAGATTGTGGGATTGTTGAGGTTTAGGTTACTGCAGCATAACTGAGTGAAAACTGACTGATGACCCCTTACCCCTTCTTCTGCTCCTCTAAGTAGAATAATTTACGTATCCTTCTCCATCTACTGTGCTTACCCGAAAATAAGACCTAGCCGGACAATCAGTTCTAATGTGTCTTTTGGAGCAAAAATTAATATAAAACCCGGTATTATTTTACTATAATGTAAGACTAGGTCTTATGCAATATAATATAAGACCGGTCTTATTTTCTGGGAAACAGAATAGTTAGTTCCTAACTATCTTTAAGATGTCATTTAAGTTACATTTCTCCTGCCCCAAGATTAGGCTAGCTTTGTTCGTTTTACCAACTGTAAAAATATGTTTCTTTCTTTGAAAGCAACTATTATTTTTGCATTGTATCTGAAATCTTATTAGATGTTTTAGTTTATTTCAATGTAATTTCATTATCCCTGAAAAAAATTTGCATCTTCAGGCCGTCATTTCATTATAATTATTAAATTATTCATTAAGTTCTCTATATCCATTCCTCTTTATAATGATGCATATAGTTTGAGCAATTAAAGTCACATGACATGATGCCCTGTCTTCCTCACAGCATAACTATTACCGTGTTTCCCCCAAAATAAGACCTAGCTGGACAGTCATATCTAATGTGTCTTTTAGAGCAAAAATTAACATAAGAGCCAGTGTTATTTTACTATAAGACCGGGTCTTATATAAAATATAACATAATACCTTATGTTTTATATATATATATATATATATGGATCTTATATTAATTTTTGCTCCAAAAATGCATGAGAGTGGATTGTCCGGCTAGGTCTTATTTTCAGAGAAACATGGTGTATCACCCATCTGATTTTTAGTGCATTTTAAAACACATCTGTAATTTGCTTTTTATGTTCCTAACATTCTCCATTCTCAATTTTTTTATTGAGGTATAAATGACATAAAACATATTAGTTTCAGGTATACAACATAATGATTCAATATTTAAGTATACTGCAAAATGATCACCACAATAAGTCTAGTTATCATCTGTTACCAGACAGTTACTGAATTCTTTTTCTTGTGATGAGAACTTTTAATATTTACTCTCATAGCAACTTTCAAGTATGTAATACAGTATCATTAACTATAGTCACCATGCTATACCTCTCCATGATATGATTTTTATATATATGAAGGTCTTCAAACTAAATACATTATGAAAGATACAGAGAGTGCCAAAAAAAGTATACACATTCTAAGAAAGGAAACAACTGTCTTAAAATTGTAATACTCAATATATACTGACAACAAAAGATGTATACAAGTCATATGTATACATTTTTTTGGTACCCCCACTATTTTCTATTGGGATTACAATTACAAAAAGATTATTTTTCAGAATTAAAGATGTCTGCTATGGGTATATCTATAATGCTAATGAATTTTGTGAATGTTTGATTTGTACTATTTTATTTCCGCTGACCTAAGGGCCACAGAATCACACTTATTGATTTAATTTAGAGAGAGCCAGGTGTCCGGAGACTTCTCAATTTATCTCATGCTGAACTTGTGCCTTTTCCCCTTTACTGTTACTTCAAATTTTCATTTCTTAGGGATGATGTGTATTATCAACTGATCAATTTATAGATAGAATAATTAGTAGTTTATGTGAAAGCAAAGCTCTTCAATCATAAGTTAAGTGATATTACAGTAAAATCAAAATAGTTTAAGTCTTTATATGTTTCATATTTTTTGTAGAAAGATAATATTTTTTGGAATTTGTGTTGTGATAGAGAAAATTTCAGTGATTTTATTTTCTCTCTCGTTTGGAGTGAAGAGAGAGAGGGAGAAGGACTACTATGAACCATTTGGTTTTAGGTGGTAATCTGTTAATTAAAATCTTAATAGCATTTTTCATAAAAGTATTAGCCTTCACTATCTTTCACCATTAAAACTACTACTTTTAACTATCTCCATTAATCATGACTATTAATGACATATCAAATATAATGTGTTATCTGATTGACAAAACAAGAAATAGAGAGGCGGAAAAATGGAACCTTTTTTACTTTACTTACTCGTAAGAATAGGGAGTAACATCAATTAAACCTAAATTAAGATTTACCTCCCCTATAGTGCCAAACGTTCCATTTTAACATATACTTTTAAAATATGTGGGTTTTTTTGTGTGTAGTTTTAAATTTTAAAAAATCCATTGTATTTCTATATTAGTAAGGAAAAATTAGAATTTACATTAAAAAAAAAACAATGCTATTTACATTAGCACCAAGAAATAGGTGCAGGATCTGTGCTGACAACCGTAGCTTTTGATGAAAGAAGTCAACAAACATGGAAATAAATGGAGACATATACAGTATTCATAGATTGAAAGAACGAGCGTTGCTAAGACATCATTTCTCCCTACTGAGATCTAGAGATCGATTCAATGCCATCCCAGTTAAGCTCTCAGCAAGCTGTATTTGTGTAACCTGCTACCGTGTTTCCCCCAAAATAAGACCTAGCCGGACAGTCAGCTCTAATGCATCTTTTGGAGCAAAAATTAATATAAGACCCAGTCTTATTTTACTATAATATAAGAGTGGGTCATATAATACAATACAACATAATATAACACCGGGTCTTATATCAATTTTTGCTCCAAAAGTCACATTCAAGCTGATTGTCCAGCTAGGTCTGATTTTCGAGGAAACACAGCAGTAGCTCATTGAAGACAGCAGGTTCAGCCATTCACAACTAATACTTTTGCTGTCTGTATATAGTCTCAAGCTAAGGAGCTAAGTCAGTGCTATTAGATAACACATCCCTGATCTGGGTGTAACTGACAGCCTCTCTCCTGGCCTCCAAATCTGGTAGACTCTAAATGACAGCAGGTATACTTGTTCAAGTTCCATTGACATAATTACAGACACTATCGTTATGAGAGTGCTGTCTTCTTTCTTGTATAATCGGTTGGACATTTAGAAAGATTATTTTATGGTCATTTGGAAGAAATTGGAAGAAATAAAATAAAAGTAAATAAAAAATAACCCAAAGTTAGTGTTAAAGAGAAATTTAAGTATGTTGAGATGGCTATGAAAAGAAAACAGAGACTCTGATCATCATTATAGTTTTATTTTATACAAATAAATTCAGTTTCCTAAGGGAATAGGATATAAATTTGTAGTCATCAAATATGACATGTAAGCATCTGCGGTGAGTTATTGGCCAGTAAAATGTACTAAAAGTTATTGTATGTATTACATTGCCATTTTAGATATATGCATAAGTACCAAAAGTTAAAATAATTTGTATAAATATTTTGAGCCATGTCTAAATGAGATGATAATACAGCATTCATTTATATTATATTTTATGACTATTAATGTGTGTACATTATTAAGAGCATAAAAATGTATCCACTTAGTACAATATTTTTAACATAACCTTTCTAAATAGAACAAAGGGCTCATTTCATCACCAAGAGAGTGATTCATATACTAACATTAATAAGTATTATTTTAAATTAGATATTGAAAAGATAGTGGAAAAATCGTGACATCTATCAATTCAGGTGGCAAGAAATTTATTTATTTACCACTCAGCAACATTGTAATTTCAAGCTCCCCCATTCTTTCTACTACTCGAAAACATAGTCAATTCTAGGTAAATTCAGTATGACAGGTTTAAGCTCAGTCTTTACAGAATTCACCAATCTTATTCCCAACCCAGTCTACTCTGAACAGCTTCTTTCTGGGACGTCATTCTTTTAGAGTCATAATGTTGGGAGTTAGAATGGTTGGAACAGCATTTTGTCCTTGGTCTGTCCTTGCCCATGTTTGTGTCCATATGTGTTTACCTATCCAGTTCTCAGAATGATCCATTTCAAACACAGGTGTCTTCTGAGCTATTCAATTTTTATTCAGGCTCTGCTTGTGTAGTTCCCACGGCATCCTGCTTCATCTCCCTGTTCCAAAGAAACACTCCTTCAGGTCTATTGGTTCTCTCTCAGGCAACCTCCGTGCCTTTTCTTCATTCACAAAGAGGTTTTGTATGTTCTTCCACTCCTCCGAGAAGCCACCTGTCATCCACTGTCTCCTTACACAGTGGGTCTCCTCTTCCCACCACCTTGCCTCATTGCCTCTGTCCTCAGCTACCATGCCTTGTTGGCATGGGCTTTGAGGCAGCTGCTGCCTAGGTTGTCTTCATTTAAATCTTAAAGTATTATTTCTATAAACAGTTTTTCCCACATGTTGCCAAAATTTATTGAGAATGTACAATTTTCCCAGTATTCTAAAACTTTGCATATTCAGTTTCTCTATATCGATAAGAGAAATGAAGAAAAATGCTTCATCTGTAGTCAAGTCCCCTCTCAGCCCCCACGCCCTTTTCTACTTCATAGATACTCTCAGGAATTAAAGTCCCTCCAGAATTCCGTGGTGGTCAGCTCCAAAGACACTGAGTACACTTCTAGTCACCATGGGCATAGCAGTTGTCTTGGATGACATTGCGAAAAACAAATTGTTTAGAGTTCAGAATTAGGAGCATGCTTCCAATGAGATCGCCAAAAATACACATTGGAACTCAACGATAACTGTTAAGAAAATAGCGCTATTTTATTGTGCTCAGCAGAAATTTCTTAAGAATATGAACCAGTCTCTTAGCTGTCATGGAATACAGATATGAATGTTTATTTTGAAATACAAATTTAAAAAGTGACAGAGAACATACACTGCAATAGCTAGATTACAATTATTTTGCCAAGGTTTGCTTGGTAACTTTGGGCATGAAATTAATTTTTAAAATGCTATCATGAGTACTCTGACTACAGAGACTAAAGCAAAATGCTATATATTTATCTGAAACTTTGAATAAAATAGATTACTAAAAGGCGAAAGAATGCATATATATTATCTAATTTCTGGGGCTTCAAAAAATGGAAACGTCCAGCTTAAGCACCCAGTGTATGATATTTTGTGTTGGAAGTCTGAGCAGACAAACACATTGATGATTCAGTTACCATAAACAATTTCATAGAATATGAATGTATTTTTATTCAAAATCCCAGAGATGAACCAAATGCTGTAATGACACACCTTAAGTAATTTATTGATGTAAAATGTTCATTGTATTTCTCCTTATTCCTCTGCCCATTACCTTTTTATTCAGTAGTATTCACTAGAGTTAGTATGATGTATCACAATGGTTTAAAAATAACTAATGTGCTAGATTTTAGTTCTGGAGTTATTTTAAACAATGTATTGAAAATTCAAACCAAAAGCCTGAAGCAACTCTGTTAGATTTTGGACACTAAAATATCTTATTAGAGCAAATAGGGCAGCGAAATTCAAGTAGGACTTTTTAGTAGTTCAACTATGGATATATTTAGATGCATGAACTTTCAGGTGTTAATGTAATGAATGTACTTGTGCCAAAAAAATGATCATTATAGGTTATTGAAAATGTGACTATTAAAATTCACTTCTTAAAGGAATTCTTTTATTCATTTATCTGACATTCTTTTTATATGTTCAAATATCGGTACATGTTTTATCAACTGATTCTCAGGAATTGTGAGTTTTCTGAGGTAGAAATTAGCACTTGATTAATTTGGCATTGTCTTATAAACTACCAACTAAAAAACGTAACACAATCAGAAATTATGAAGATATAGCAGTGTGGAATTTACTGATTATAAAACACAAAAATATCTCCATAAATCTAAACACAACTCAGCAGAACTCAAAGTTCTTCCAGAATGGGCACAGAAAGATCTTAAAGGTTTGAGGATATTTTTAACTTCATGCTTTTGTAAGAAAGTCCCAATAAATATAAAACAGGTGAGATTATTAATTCATCACAGATTCTATATCATATAATATGCAATTTTAAAAATATATGCCTAAGTCTGCATGCATAGTAAAAAGGCAGGAAGAATAGGCGATGTACTTTATTTCCAAACTATAAAAGTCTTAGAACTGTGAATTAAAAAAAAAAACACCCAATAAAAATACTCAGAAAATTTATAAGATGTGATCCTGCCCTTAGCTAGTTCTCTTCCATAAAAACTGAAAGTAAAACTCATATGCATTTTATTATTCATAAAAATGAGTCATTGTTGACTGCTTAGCAAACAGAACGACACAGGGGTGGAAAAAAATACTGTGAAACAGGCAAGATAGCTGATCCACAAACTAACCAAAGCGAATTTTTCTCACTTCTGTGATTTTGAATACTGATTGGATACCAAGATAAGTGTTTGTAGGCCATTCAGAAAAAGAGACAATAAAATAAACACACAAGTAAACTTCGAGTTCATGGATTTTCACCATAGTCTTTTTATTTTTTAATTTCTAAGAAAATAACGTGCTGCTATTCAAAGACCTATTTTTATCTTTTAAAATTCTAATTGGAAATAATTTCAAACTTATCGAAAAGTTGTAAAAATAAAATGTGTACAAAAAACATCCATTTATCTTTTATCTAGATTCTCTTATTTCTCACACTTTACCTCATTTATCACTTACATTCTCTATTTACACACACACATATATAATTAACACACACATATAATTTTTTCCTGAATCATTTGAGTAATAAGTTACATATATCATGGTTTCTTACATCTAAATACTTCGGTATGTATTTCCTACATATGGAAACATTCTCCTACATAACCACAGTACTGTGATCAATCTCAAAAACAACATGAATACAATATCAATACACAAAAATATTTTAAGGGCTCATTCATATTTTCGCATTCCAACTTTGTCAGATGATCCAATAATGTCTTTTAAGGGAGTTTTTTGTTTGTTTGGTTGTTGTTTTTCTTTAACCTTCCAATGCAGAATCCAGTGTAGGGTCAGGAATGGTATTTAGTTTTCACATCTCTTTGGATTTCTTTAATCTGGAATATATCCATAGCCTTTCTTTATCTTTCATAACACTAACTTTTTTTTTTTTTTTTTTTTTTTTGAAGAACGAAGCTCCCTCTTCTTTGGTATGTGATAGATACATCCTCATTTTGTGTTTATCTGTTTTTTACCTGCGATTAGATTAGCCGTTTTCATTCTGAGCAGTATTATTGCACAGGTGGTGTGTCCTCAGGGCATCATATCTGAAGACACATGGTAACCATCTGTCCCTCATTGGTGAAATTTGTTTCAGTCACTTGAACAATTATCTTTATGTATAATTACATTTTTTTCCCTCCCTTGTAACTCATATGGAATCAGTGGGGAGAAACTTGGAGACCATAAAAATATCCTGCTTCTCATCAAAAATTGCCCCAGATGTAGGATTCATTGTTGATTCTTGCCTGATCCAACCCTATGAGGACAGCAAAATAGTGATTTTTCTAGCCAACCTATACCTAAACTTTTACCAGGTGCCACTCCCCATTCTACTTATTCAAAAGACTTCCCTTCTCTCTTGTTTATGTATGTTTGCATGCATGCATGTATGCATGTATTTATTTATTCATCTACTTATTATAAGATGGATTCGTGAATTTCAGGGTTTTTTTTTATTGGTGTATAATTCATCAATGTACTTAATTTTTATAACAATTCCAGTGTTGACAAGTGGGAATTCCTTAGCTGGCTTCTGTATCCATGTGCAATGTCTCCACCTGCTTTTATTAAAATGTGTTTTATATTTTCCGCCCTTCTTTACTTTCTGGAACTGCATTATGCTCCAGGTATGCCTTGCATATACGCCTCAACTTTGGAATCCAACCACTGAGGCGTTCTGGCTCACAGATGCACTTTAGAGATCAGTTTGGTCGTTCTGACTGACTCTTAGCCCATTGTTTAGTTTTTCTGACTCTCTGCTCAATATGAAGCAATAGATATTAGTAGTAATGACAATATTATTTGTGTGTTTATATACTAAGTGTCAGGCACTGCTTCTGGCTTTATGCATTAATTCAAATATAAAACATTTGCTGACAAAGTAACTGTTTCTATCTCCTTTTTACAATGATAAAATGGGACACTTCACAGGGAGTAACTTCTGTGTTTCCCCGAAAATAAGACCTAGCTGGACAATCAGCTCTAATGCATCGTTTGGAGCAAAAATTAATATAAGACCCGGTCTTATTTTACCGTATTATAAGATCGATATAATATAATATACCAGGTATAATGTTATAATATAATATAAAATATAATATAATTAATATAATGTAATGTAATATAATATAATATAATACCTGGTGTTATATTAAATTTTGCTCCAAAAGACACATTAGAGCTGATTGTCTGGCTAGGTCTTATTTTCGGGGAAACACGATTGTCCAAAGTCATTTAAAAAATATTTGTCAGAGTCAGTTATTAACTTAGTTTTGCTTATCAGCTAATCAGGTCTTTACTTTATTATACCCAGTTCTAGCGCTTTAATAACATCATGCATTAATTGAAGCAGAGTATGATCTCAAAGCAAAATTTAAGAGGATAATGGTTACAGGTTGCCCAAGATTTGTAGCGTTAGGTAGTCTGTGGGTTATTTTATAAAATATTCAGTACAGTTGTAGTTATAACATGAGTTATGTTTTTGTTTTTGTTTCATTAAACATATAGAAGGTACAGTAGTTTCTGGTTTTGTGGCATAGTTTGTCTGAGCATATAGAAAGCACAATGTATTTTAAAGTTTTTTTTTTTTTCAACGATTACTGATAGAAAGAATGAGGTCAGGTCTAAAGACAATTAGTCTAAAGGGGGTCAAATATATGATGATGACAGGAGAACTGACTGGGAGAACTGAACGATATCACAATGTGATATAGATGATATATTACAGAATTGTACACCTGAAATCTATCTGATTTTACCAACAAAGTTTAATTAAAAAAACAAAACAAAACGAGGACAAGAACTCTTTCATCCCCCTCTACAAAAAAAGATAATTAAGATAAACTTGTTCAGATACCCAATCTGCCTAAATACGGTTCATTCAAATCTCATTAGAAGTTTTCATCATGTTTTTCCAGTTTCATGGTTGCTCTAACCTATATGTGAGTTGACAGATAATGACTTGTGCTCCGATATGCTTTTCTCCACACCAATATATTATGTGAGAATAATCTCTTCTCTTTTATCCCCTTTTTATTTAAAACACATACTTCATCACATTATCCCATTCTTAGTCCTGTTTTATGGCATATTAGGAAGTAAGAGTCTCAGCTAACAGAATCCCGGACTCACTTTCCCCTACATACAACAAGCCAGCTTTGTTTTAATCTGCCACGTATTTTGGTAATTAACAGGTAAGCTTCATGATGAAGTAAACCCTGTCCTTGGTGCAAGGAAGCATGAGTTTTGGTTTATCGTTTCTTAGTATGAGATGGTTCACATGCCACTGCAGTGGGATGTACAATGGGCACTCTAAAATTTACTCTGTCTACACTACAGAGCTTTTACTATGATGACATGAGATCATTGACATGAGGGAGTTTTCAAAATTGTGAGTTTTTATGCAAACATAAAGTACTGTTTTATCTTTTGTGGAATTGTCATTAGTATCTAGTGCTGGAGAAAAAGCCTCATTAAATTAACACATGCAAGAATCATTGCTGAACACTTACAAATGTCGTATCTGAGATGAACACTTTCATGTACTACTAGAGAAATTCTTTTATGGATAACCTCAAAGGCTATCTAATACTATATTGCCAAAACAATTTGATAAATTATTAGGAAGCGATAATATTTTGTTCTTGGGCCTGAAAACAAATTGTCTCATATACCAGCTCTTGGCAAGAAATACCAGAAACAGGTTTCACACACATTCTCTTCGGGAAGGGCCTCCCTGCAACATTTAATGATGATGAATTATTCCCAACCAGGCACATAAAAATGGCGATTGTGAACACGGTGATGGATTGGACCTTTAATGATCGGATGATCTGCTGGCAGCGATGGCTGAAATTGCACTTAACACATGAAAAAGAAATTTCCCTTTGTCACCACAGACGATCCATGTCTTAAAAACAAAACCCTGACACACAAAAGGCTTGAGAAAAAAGCAGTCTGTGTCTCCCTCGAAGCAATTGGGGGATGAGGTGTCCAGATGAAGCGTAGTGCACTATAGGGCTCAGCAGGCCAACGTGGGAGGTGAAGGCCAAGGTTAGCAGGGGGGCAATTAGCAAAGTCTAGGGGCTAGGGTTGATTTGCAGAGTAATCAAGTAAGGTAGAACTCAGTCCTTTGGGAACAGCGAAGACTTACAATTCTGACAATGTCAAGTGGCTCTTGAATTGGGAAAGTGAGAAGAATTTGGGGTAGAGACGAAACTTCCAGCAATAGTCTATGTATATTATATGTATATGTATATTATATGTATAGTACATGTATACCTTATATTTTTATTTTATAAATGTATATAAATACATTGTATTTATATTTTATAAATGTTTCAAACTATTTTTTAATTTCATGATTTTTTTGAATCCAAATAGAAAATATCTATAAACATATTTGTCTCATTACTTAATGATGATTCTCCATTTTAATTATTATAAAAATGTATGCCCAGTCCATAAATCTTCTGGAGAGTAAAACTCTGTAGCTTGTAGTTTATCAGTTTTTGCCTTTGTTACTTCCTTTAAAAGTGTCTGTAATTCACCTTATGAATGCCCATTGATAATCTTGACAAAGCATAAACACTTAAAACTCTGGTTTGTCTAAAAAGTAATCACAGAGTATAATGTTAGGTAAAGGTAAGTTCCTTCTAGACAATCTAGTTGGAAATATAATGCAGAATCGATATTACGTGTACAAACAAGTATCTTGAAAATTGTAACGATCTAAAAAGGACATACATATTTTACCTGGGGAATAGTCACAACACTAAAAATAATTAGTCTTATGACTCAGTTTTAAGAAACATAGCTAGCCTTTGCTAATTGCTCACACTGTAGAGCTGGATATCGACTACCAAACCAAAGGCTGTTCCTGCTGTAATGGAAGCTGAAGTTTAATAGTAGTCATTTCATTCAATAATTGGTCATGTTCAATGTCCATGTCACCATACGTTTAATGACCATGACTTTGAGTCATTTTTCTAGTGTTATACAACCCATACTGTAACGGGTTTCTAATGTCAGAAGGGTCCACTCCCAGGCAGGTTTCAGCATGAAGGTGTCTGTGTGTCACAGCCCTGCAGTGTACACAAGGCCCATTGAGTCCGACATACAACTGAGTCTGGAGACGCTCATCAGAAAGCAATTTGGCAATCACATCCCACATGACAAAAGTCAATAAAGCAAAGTTGACAATAGAATGTTATAGGAGAATGTACTTAATAGAACATGTGTTGTACATCTCTTTATCCACAAGCAGCTGAACAATGTCTGAAGCAGGTTATCCGGGCTTGGCTCTGCAGAAATGCTGTGTGTATCCCTCCGTCACATTCAAGCTGCAGGCACTGCACATCACGCAGAAAATTCCAAGCCCAATGATGTCTTGTGAAAAGAGTGCATCGCTGGTCTCTTTTGTTGTTTAACAATTTTTCTTGATTGCCAAATAACTCTCTGTAAAGGCTCAAAAGCTTAATTGTGTTTCTCTCTGCTAAATGAGGGACACTATTACTGTAAAGAGAAGCTAAGCCTAGGGGCGTTTGCTTTCCTACCATCTCTGAGTGACTATAAAGCATCTCACATAAACTCTGCAATAACCTAGGGTGGGAGAGAAAAGAGTCAATAGGAAATTACAGTGAAATGTGTTCAGTGCTGAATGGATGTGAGTGCAGAGATCTACAGTGTCCCAGGCTGGCTTCGGGTGACAGGGAGCAGTCACAGAGGTGAAGGGAACTGAGTCCCTAAAGACCAACAGACTGAGCCTGGCAGAGAACTGGAGGACACTGAAGTATACCATCCATTCCAATAAGATCTCATCAGCCTGAGAAGGTTCTTTGATGGAAATGAGGTTGAGACAGCTCATTAGATGTTCACATGTCACTCTACTGTTTTTTGTTTTTCTATTTAATAACCTGACATTAGTGAGGATAGCATAAGGCAGAAATTCCGAGTCAGATAGTACTAAGTTAGAGGCACTGGTCAGACATTTAATAACTTTGGGAATATGTTCAAATTATTTCACCTCCCTGACCTTTGATTTTGCAATAACTACAACTGGACTGATAATACTTTCATCAGTATTTTGGTGTATAATTACACGCAAGATAGCTAATGCAGTGCAATCATGTGTTTGGTGCATCACAGATATGTCCCCTTTCATTCATTACACAGTAATTTCATCAGACTTCAAACTGCAAAAGAACCGCAATTTGATAAACAATTTTAGTATCATCTAATTAAGATAATATTGATCCATGCATATGAATATATGTATATTTCGTATATGTGTGTGTTTATGCTTCTGACATAAATTATGTTTAAACAACTTCATATGCCTTTCTTACTCAGTAGAAACTACCCTCATCCTTTGTGACATTAACCCCTCTCTGATTTGTGTGCTTTTATACCGAGTGATTTTATAATACTTAGTCGGGTACATGTAAATATTTTTATGATAATTTTTAAGTTGTATGTCAGATACGGTAATTCGGTTCATGCCTATATCCTATTGTGTATATACTGTGGCAGCTTCATAAAAATTAAGTGAACTAATTATGAATAGCATAGTATAATTAACAATAATGGGAGACAATATTTCATTCGTAATAGCTATTTCCACATGGGAGCATTGGTCTATAAAAGGATGCATTTATTTTTATGTACCACTTAAAAGATAATATCTAGAAATTCTGGTTCTGAAATGGATGCCATGATTTTTAGTTTCAGCAGCCTCCTCTGAGCACTCCAAACAAAAATGGACCATCTGCCTTGGTTTGTTAATATATAGTTATCTCATTGACTCTTTTCAGGCACACATGCTTTCAATTACAATTCATCCCCAAATTGCTAGGGACTCACATTGTCTGGATAGTTTGTGTTGCTATAATTTAGCCCCTCTATCAAAGTTGCCTCCCACCTTTTCGTGCAGTAATGATCTTGTTTGAAGATCACGGCAACAATTCTGATAAATAATAAAGCGCTTTAAAGCATATAAGTTATTTTAATATGTATTTCTGCACCTAAATATAAACTTCTGAATATTTTTAAGCATTAGAAAAAACTAGGAGATTTGCATTACATTATCTAAATAGACATTTAATTACATACTGCCATCAAGCCAAAATCAACTATGTAGGGGCAAGCTAATCTATAAGGTAAGATTTTTTTGTTTTTTGTTTGTTTGTTTGTTTGTTTTTGTTTTTTTGTTTTATATACATATACTAAATAACGCATTATTTTTCAAGGCCATTTTGGTGAATTTTATAGTCCATTTTGGAAATAACTCTAAAATATCTAAGAAAAATTTCAATTCCCATCTAAACTACCTTGCCTTTTCAACTTAAGGAGTAAAAATAATAAGAAGAAAAATACATGATATTAAAATGTTACTTGAGTTTCATTAAAAAAAAATCCCTGCAGATCCTCAATTTAAAATTATGCTTTTTCACTCATCATTCAATATATTGAGCTTAGATAGGGAAACAATTCTGTTGGTTTGGTTTAAATTATTACTGGTAAAATCAATGAAGAAATAATAATACCTATTGAGTGTTTATTAAGTGTTTACTTTACTTCAGGCACTGCACCAAGGGTTTAATATATATTGATTTATGCCTCATAACAAGCTTATAATTTTGGTATTAAATTGCCCTTATCTTACATATAAGATATATGAGCCACAGTATTAAATACATTTCCTAATTTCACATTCCTTTTTTGTGATTATTTTCAAGGATAGCACTCACAATCAGAAATCTAAGCTCCAAAACTTGTATTCTGAACTGCAATGCATCCTAAGACTGATAAGTTCATTGCAAATTCCAAAATTTGTCAAAATCAAAGTTCCATTCTGAGGCCAATTTTATTGTTGGTGCTATAGTGGCAATACACCAACACCATGGACACATATTCAAAAATATCTTTTTTAATTTTGTGTAGATTTATACAAGAACTAAACAATGATAATATAATTTATGAACTGATTATTTTTAAATTACTTTTTAATTTTTAATCCTTTATCGAGAACGTTTCCTAAAAGATATGTTGTGCATAATTTGAACTTTCTTTGCTTAATCATGACTAAAACTAAACTTCCTATTTATACTGAAAACTAACCTCTGTGTAGAGATTTTCTTTTCGTCAGTGTTACCAGTCTTTCTGAAACCCTGGTCTGAAATCTTGTGGTCAGTTCCCAGGGCTGGAGCAGTGAGAAGATACACCTTGAACTTAATGATGATATAACTCTTCTCAAGAGATGAGTTTAGGGATGGGACCAGAAGCTTAGGAAAATCACACTGATGGTTTAATTAACTTCGTAAGTGTTCTCTACAAATTTGAAACCTCACTGTGGACTGAGAAATAGAAAGATGGGTTTGAATTAGTCAGTGTGGGTCTACGTCTGGCCAGGGACATGTAAAATGACATCGTAATAGCAGAGCTGAGCTTAGCGACCATGTCCTGATAGTGGCACTCATTCCACATGGATGGGTGGTGTTCTTTTATTCAACCATGCTGAAAAGCTTAATTATTAGGAGCAGAGAAGGCATTCAGATGCATTAATCCACGGTTGAGGATTTGTAAGGCAGGACAGCAGAAAGAAAGAAAGAAAAAAATAAAACCTGGGAATTGAAAGTGCTGATAATAAAAGACTGAAATTATAAACCATGAGCTCCGTGAAACATAGGTTTTAGGCTGTATACTCAAAACAAAACAAAATCAAAATGAGCAGTAGTGTTTGATAGAAAAGGGACTGGATGTCTCAGCAGCATGAGACAAAGAGGTAGAGAATGGAAATCGGGATTTAAAGATGCTACAGTTCAGGGCAATGACGAGATCTAATGCATGGTCATGAGGTTATGGCTGAAGTGAGCGTTTGTCAAAAGGTCAGAAATATTCGACTCAGAGCTATGCATTGGATTTATCGATCACATGGATACCGAAGATGTTCAAGGTGGTACCTGAATGTGCCACCCAGAGAACTTCAGAGAAGCAGATGATCAATGGCTGAGAGAAAGTGGCCAGAATGGCTTCTGACTCTTACAGCAGACTTTGATCTGGATGGCAGAACACTCAGAGAAGAAAGGTTTGGGGCATAAAAGTAAAACAGTCATTGTCTAGCTTTCTAGAAGAATATCAATGCCCTTCGCCCCCCCCCCCCCCCCACACACACACATCTTATGCTGTTGGAGGAGCAAGTAGCTTCATGACAGGAAGACGGTGTCCTCATGTAAGAATCTGATTTCAGTTAAGACTGGGAATTAGAGGGAACATTCTGCCAAAAGACTATAGTTGTATGTTTTTTTAAAAAAAAACCTTTTTTTAAATTTATTTTTTATTTAAGCATAGTTAGTATACAATCTTATATTAGTTATATTAGTTTGATGTGTACAATATAGTGATTTGACATTTTTATACCTTACAATGTAATCATCTGTCACCATGTAAACTTAGCACAATATTATTGACCATATTCTCCTTTTCCTTTTGAACCATCCCTCCACCTCCTCCCTTCTGGTAATCCTCCCTTTGGTCTCTGTGTGTTTGAGTCTGTTTTTGTTTTGTTTCTTTGTTCTGTTTTGTTTTGAGATTCCACATATAAGTGAAGTATTACAGTATTTGTCTTTCTCTACCTGACTTATTTCACGTAGCATAATAAAAATTTTCTAATGCAATGAGAATTTTAGCAAGTGTTACAGACAATTTGGCAAAAGAATTTTGGGAAAGGTGTGAACAGTAGTGGGGATACGTAGTGGTGTAAATACGACTCTCAATAGTTTTGAATTTTAGGCAAAACATTTAATGGCAAAATAAAAGTGAGGAGGTGTCCATTTTATCTCAAATCCCATAATAAAATCTTGTTTGACTCTTGAATTTATGAAATATCCCTAGGATTTACGAATTTATAGAGTTCGCTGTCTAGTCACTTAGTACTGATTCCCTAAACTCTTATCTCCTATAAGATCAACAGTCAACCCTGCTGGGTCCTATCACAAGAAATGTATCAGGACAATTGTAGGAAGCCTAGGTTTGGTCCACTCTGTTTTCTCTGGG